>NC_140955.1:119263967-119273967 GCF_014529385.1 Adiantum capillus-veneris
TGGCTACTTCCAAGAGAGAAGGGGGGGAGAGCTAGGTGTAGATAAGGGGGGGGGGGGGGGGGGGGGGGGGGGGGGGGGGTGCTTAAGGCCGAAGGGGGTGTGGACGAGAGGAGGTGGGGGTACAGCCCGCCGTGGCTGGAGTGTGGACAAGCAGAGAGGAGAGAGAGAGAATATTTGGAAGAGAGAGAGAGAGAGGATATTATCTATGGCGGCCCGTCGGCGCGGAAGTGTGGCAGAGATACCAATGGTGCCTACCGGGCCGGATGATGCAGCGGGTGTGTAGGAGAGAGAGAATATGGGCGGGCCGGGTAGTGAGAGAGAGAGAGAGAGAGAGAGAGAGAGAGAGAGAGAGAGAGAGAGAGAGAGAGAGAGAGAGAGAGAGAGAGAGATCGTCTTGTGGTGATATTGGAGGGGTGTGGCCAAACTGGCGGCTCCCCATCAGTGGTTAACCTTGGAGGTATGGTGAATGGTAAAGGCCTTTTCTTTGTTTTTTTTTTTCTTGCTTTGGTAACAAACCCTCCCTTCCTTAGGGTGTGGTTCTCACGGGCATGGTTTCGAAAGCCGGCTATCATTAGCCCTCCCATCTGGCTAGAGGCATTCATGCTTCTAGCCCTTCCTCTGCATCTTTAGCTGTGGAGTTAGAGGGTTCTCCCTCTTCTGGAATGTCTAGCATGAATTCGGGATCAAACCTAAGAAAATACATTTTCAGTCTCCATCCATTGACCCTAGTCTTGTGAATTCTCCCATCTGCTTCCATCAGCTTATAGCTGCCGTTGTCATAGCATTTCTTGATGATGGATGGTCCTTCCCATCTAGGTTGAAATTTCTTGTCTTTCCTTGTGTCAAATCTGTTGTCGTATCTTAGCACTAACATACCTTTTTCCAGTCCCTTTTCTTTAATTCCTTGATTTAAAGTGAGCCGACGTCCTTCTGCCTGCGCTGCATAGTGATTGATTACTTCTTCCATGATATGGTTTCTGATATTTATAATTGGATGCTGTATCTGGATAGCCAAAACTCGTAAGCTGGCTATCTGCACCTCGATGGGTAGAATTGCCTCCTTCCCATAAACTAGATGGAAAGGGGTGAAACCTAGTGATGTTCTGAACGTCGTTTGGTAGGCCCAAAGAGCTGCCATAAGATGTTTATCCCAGTCTCCTGTGTGATTGTTCACCTGCTTGGTGATGATTTTACAAATCATTCCATTTACCTTTTCTACCGGGCCATTGCATTGGGAATAGTATGGCGTAGAATGTCGGTGTGTGATGCCTAACTTCTTCATCAGTCCTCCCACCAAATCACCTCTGAAACCTGGTCCTCTATCCGATATTATCTCAAGAGGAGTGCCAAAACGGCAACAGATATGCTCAAAAATGAACTTTGCTACCTCTTGGGCTGTAATGCGGGTGGTGGATGTTGCTTCTGCCCATCGAGTCATGTAGTCTACACCCACTATGATGTACAATTTACCTGATTGGGCCCTTGGTAAAGGACCGATTGCATCTATTCCCTATTTTTCAAATGGACCATATGAAATGATAGGAGTTTGTGGCTCGTAGGTTAAGGTGCAATCACTGGCCACTTGACAAGCCTTGCATGTTTTACACCAATGGTGTACATCCCTGTTCAAACTAGGCCAAGAGTATCCTGCCTGTATAATCTTCCTACTGGTGATATCTAGAGCAAAATGATCGCCTAGACGCCATCATGGCAACTTGAAATTACCTCTGTGATCTCACTGGAGGCTGGCACCCGCCTGAGAATCTGATCCTTGCCATTACAGTACAAGTGGTCATTTACAAGGTGGTATCTGGTAGCCTTCCTTACCAGCCATTGCTTCTGGCCTTTGGTGTATCCTCCCGGACATTCTCTTGTATCTAGAAAGTTGATGATGTCAGGCATAGCATCACTACCTTGGAAGAGGGGTAGCTTCAGTTTGATGGCTCCTACGGGAACGTCTTGTATTCTTTCCTTGGCTAGAGCATCTACCTCCTGGTTTTCTGCTTTGAGGACGTGAAATAGTCTCAATGCTTCAAACTTCCTTAGAAGATCCTTAACTTGGCTTAGTTGACCAAGTAAAACCTGATTCTTATAGACCCAAGTGCCATTTATCTACCTTATCAAAAGCAAAGGATCTCCAAACACATTTAGGCTCTAAATTCCTTGTGAAATACATTGCTCCAACCCAAGAATTAGGGCTACATATTCTGCTTCATTGTTGGAGTGGGAGTGTAATAACTGCCCGATGGAGAATACTCTTTCTTGTTGCTCGTTGAAAATGACTACGCCATCTTCTACAGACTGGTCCACTGTTCTCTTGTATGCTCCATCAAAGAAAAGAGAGTGAGCTCTTTCTAGCCTTGGACTCTCTACCATTGGTGTTTCTTCCTTCCCTTCCGTGTTGACCTTCAGCTTCTTCTCATAGTGGCGATGAGTGAGGATTCCCGCTAAACTAGCCCTGGTGGAGTTTTCTACTTGCATGGTGTAGTCAAACTCTTGTAATCTAGTTAACCACTTTGAGATCCTAGATGAGACATCCATGTGTTGCATTACATATGGGAAAACCTCTTTCATTGTCAGGATTACAAAGGGTCTAGGCAGGAGATAGGAGCAGAACTTTGTGGTAGCAAACATTAGTGCTAGAACCATGTGTTCTACTTCGGTAAATCCCTTTTCTGACGAGGTCATGACGCGACTAGCGAAGTAAATAGGATGCATGAAAGAAGTTTGGGGGTCCTTTTGCCTTAGCACGGCTCCGAGTGTATCACTTCCTAAAGTACGGTTCACGTAAAAGCGCTCGTCCCATTAGGAGGTGAAATAGTGGAAAGCTTAGCTAGGATTTGCTTTACCTCAGTAAATTGCTACTCATTCTCTTCACTCCATGAGAAGACATCCCTTTGGGTGAGTTGTTGTAGGGAAAGTACCACTTGGAATAGCAAGTGAATGAACCTGTTCTTTAAGGTGGGCTACATCGACTGCCAACTTATATGTTGCAGGAAACCTTCCCTTCACCTTCTCTCTAAGCGGCGACCATAGACCAGCAATGAAACGATCCTTCTTTAGGAAATTAGGCGCTCCTTCACCTTCCTCCAGTGAGGCAACCCATCTCTCCCATAAGTCCACAAATTTGGACTCGTAGGTGGCATACTCTAGCAGACCTCCCTGCTTCAATTCCATCAGTAGCTGCCATAGCTTCTCCGAGGTTGTGCCTCCACCAAACCTCTTTACAAAAGCAGCCCTTAACACTTCCCATGCATTCTTGGTAGCCTGGGGCAATGCATTATACCAGGACTTGGCCTCTACTTTCATCAGTAGAGGAAAAATTCGAAGTCGTGAAGCGTCGTCATCTTTGTTGGAAACGACACAAGCAATGTCGAAATCATCCAAAAAGTCGGTGGTGAGATCCTCTCCTTTCTTTCCACTGAACGTGGGGAAAGAAACACTTGCCATGGTAGTGACCCAGGAAATTACAAACCTTTTTTCTTTTTTTATTTTAATACATTAACAACAGTAGCGGCTCATAGCGGCTTTTTTATAGGGTTGGGTGGATAGGTTAAAACAGGATAAAGATAGAAACATTAAAGGAATGATGGTAATCCAATATGGGGAGAATGATAGGGTTTGGGGAATTGCGGATTTCTCCTAGTACCGTCGCACCGAATAGGTACACGATCTTCTGTTGGTAGAAGACTTTCCTATCTACATAGATGTTCACATGCATATGCTGCAGGAATCTGAACGGGAATGTTGTCAGCACGTTTTCCATCATGCACAGAGGGTGAAATACTTACTTATACTCTTACCGTGCCATTGTTGATGAGTCGGCACATCCAGAGGAGGTCGTCGCCTTTTATGGGCTCTACCCTTCCTTCGTCGCTCAGCACGTACGGGGTGATGGCGACGCGTCTGACCACTCCTAGCCTCTTGGCTAGTAGCAATTGCAGGGAATTTCCGTAGTTGGCGTGTTGCATGAATTCTACTCCATTCATCTGCAACTCATCCCCAGCCCATTGGGTTTCACCCGTGGTAGAGAGCTTCTTCAGGATGAGTTGTACAGGGAGAGGAGTAAGATCCTCTACCCGTCTTCCAAAACAGCGAGAGCGGTAGCCGAACCACTCTTCCCTAGGACATGGGAATCTTCTTACCACTTCTTCTTCAGGATTGTCGAAGTGGATTGGTAGCACTCGCATGCGTCGTGCAAATCGGTAGGCGACCTTCCACCGCTTAGCTTCGGATGACTTCCTCTTTGGCAAGCTGGGTACCACCCGGCTTTCTGAGCTTGAAGCACTTGCTTGGGCAGATGCTTCTCCCTTCGAGGTCATGTGTTTCCAAACTGGCTTAGCTTCTCCTTACCTTTGGCTCGAGCAGCCCCTTTAGGCCACTTTGGAGTAAAGGTTATAACTTTGACTGCAATTTCCTTAGGGAAAAGAGGCCTCACCGTTTTCTTTTCTTCTTTGATGTGAATGACTTCTTCGCGATGAATGTCGATGTAGACGATTTCAGCCCTTTTGCTGCCTTCGTTGCTGGCACTCATTGACAGTGTTTCTTGGTCCGACAACAGTGATGGCACTTCACCGACCTCCCACCTGATGCTATCAATTTGTGGTTAGAACGAGCAACATGAGATGGAGATTTTACCTCTTGAATACTGACGACATTGCAGCCTGGCAGTAGTACTTCAATGAAGGCGACTAGTGCCTCCTTCATCTCCTCTTCTTCCATCCTCTAGTTAGAAAATTCCTTCAGCCATTCGTCCATGATTGACGGCATGCATCACTTTCAGCATTGTAAACTGAAGGGTCTTAGAAATCCTTCCTCCGTGGGGGCACCAAATGACGGGAGCAAAGCGAACCCCGAGCCCTGATGGCCTCTAAAACGCTGGGGACCAAATGGCGAGCCTCGAACCTGTCACGGTAAGCGAACAGGGGGCACCACCTAGCTTTGAGCGGCTAGGATGCAAACCACGATGATATGAACACCGCAAACTTACACACACACACACACACACACACACAGAGAATGACAAATGATGAAAACCCTTGGGGGTGTGAGGGAGAATTATTTCTAGAGTATTTACAAATGACCTTCTTCCAACAACGCGGCACACTGTTGTGATAGAGAGGTAGGGAGAAAAGATGGTGCAAACTATTTGGTGCGTTCTCTAAGACGACTCAATGATTGTGAAGCTTGCTACCGAGAGTGTGTATACGTATGTGCATTGACCATTAGAGTCGAGAGGTGGACGTGGCTCCCTTTACATGGTGCAAATCCCAAGGCAAACCATCACACAAGCCCCCTCCCCGTGATGCCAATAGTGCCAACTCCTCCCACTACACTCTACCAAGTGCTACCTCTCCTGAACTGCCCCCCCCCCCCCCGATAGTGACCTCTCAGTGCCAATTTATAGGTGTTGGCTGCTTGGATTATGGTAATCCCGGTGTGATTAGGGTAAGCTAATCGGGGAGACAAAGCAAGTGGTGGGCCCGGTGTGGTTGACCCTTGCTTTGTTTTGGGAGGTTATTAAAAGATGAGAATCTCTAGGTGGGCCTTTGTGACCATCACGTAGAGAGAGGGAATTTACAAATTGGGGAATTTTACAATGGCTTGGTAAAGAAATGATGAACATAACCTATAAATTACTGAAAATGGAGTTGTGGTTGCGTGATGCCGGCGAATGGTGTGTTGCCGGTGTGTCGGTGTAGCGCATACTTCTTTTCAGGGTCGGTCGGGGCATGCCTTTGGCGCATTTCTACTTTTTGTTGTTGGCGGTGCGTGATTTGGGTCCTTCTTCTTTTTCGTTGTCGTCGTAGTCATGGAATCCTTTGGTTTTTTTTATTTGTGGTGCGTATATGTGTGTGTGTATATATGTGCATGTGGGCGGATGTGTGTGTGTATATATAAGCGAATGTGTGTGCGCGAGCGTGCGTGGGAACGGGGGAATGTATGCAATATATATAGATATATATAAATTTCTTTTTTTTTTTGGTTTCTGGCAGTGCAAACGACGCAGAGATGGGGGATGGTGAGGATGGTGAAAAGGGGGGGGGGGGGGTGAACGTGCGTAGCGGGTGTGTGTATGTGTGTGTGTGTGTGTGTGTGTGTGTGTGTGTGTGTGTGTGTGTGTGTGTGTGTGTGTGTGTGTGTGTGTGTGTGTGTGTGTGTGTGTGTGTGTGTGTGTGTGTGTGTAGCGTGCGGCAATGTACAGGGAGCGTGAGCTTGCGGTGGTGTGGAGCCGGGCAGTGAACGGGCGAGACAGAGCACGAGAGAGAGTGAGAGTGGGGGGGGGAGATGGTGAGGGAGGGGATGAGGGGATAGGGTTGGGGTGTGGTGTATGACAGAAACGCGCGCGGCAGGAGGGGAGGAGCGCAAGGCGCGGGGGGCGGGGGTAGTGGACAGTGGGCGTGACAAGGAGGGGGGGGGGGGGGGTGTTTTAGTGAACGAGAGAGGGAGAGGGAGTAAGTAAGGGGGGTGGTTCCCACCAAGGGAGGAGAGGGAGAGAGAGTAAGGGGGGTTGGGAGGAGATAGGGTAGAGGGAGGATATGGTGGGGGGATGTTTAGAGGGGAGAGAGAAGAGAGAGGGTGAGAGAGATGGAGGAAGGGTGAGGTGATACTTGCCCTAAGGCCCACCGTGGCTACTTCCAAGGGAGAGGGGGGGAGGGGGGGGGGGGGGGGGGGGGGGGGGGGGGGGGGGGGGGGGGGGGGGGGGTATTTTATGCTAATGGTCCGCCAAAAAGGGGGGGGGTGCTTAAGGCTGAAGGGGGTGTGGACGAGAGGAGGTGGGGATACGGCCCGTCGTGGCTAGAGTGTGGACAAGCAAAGAGGGGAGAGAGAGAGAGAGAGAGAGAGAGAGAGAGAGAGAGAGAGAGAGAGAGAGAGAGAATATTTGGAAGAGAGAGAGAGAGGATATTATCTATGGCGGCCCGAAGGGGCTGAAGTGTGGCAGAGATACCAATGGTGCCTACCGGGCCGGATGATGCAACGGTTGTGTAGGAGAGAGAGAATATGGGCGGGGCCGGACAGTAAGAGAGAGAGAGAGAGAGAGAGAGAGAGAGAGAGAGAGAGAGAGAGAGATCGTCTTGTGGTGATATTGGAGGGGTGTGGCCAAACTGGCGGCTCCCCACCGGTGGTTAACCTTGGGGGTATGGTGAATGGTAAAGGCCTTTTCTTTGTTTTTTTTTTTTTTCTTTCTTTGGTAACAAACCCTCCCTTCCTTAGGGTGTGGTTCTCATGGGCATGGTTTCAAAAGCCGGCTATCATCATCAATTGTCCAAAAGTACAATCTACATTCCTCCCAATCAGGTCCTCCTTTAGACTGTAAGTTGTTTGGTCTTCTCCCAAAGGAAAATCTGCCACTTCAAATCGTCTACGAGGCTTCCTCTTTCTCTTGACTTTTGCATCTTCACCCTCCTTCTCCTTCCCTTTCTTTCGACTAGGCCCTGGTGCTGCATAGCCTTCCCTCTCTCTTTTGCCTACTGGCAACACATCTGTGTCTTTCTTTTCTACCCGCATAATACCCACATGACCACCAGCGGTTGAGGCTTGATTTTCCTATCCAGTACCTTGATCTCCTCGTATATCCAATGCATAATCATTAGCTCTGTTAGGAATCTACTGAGGAAGTGGAAACATATCCCCTCCCATCCTTGTTGGCTTTGGACAATAATTGTTGATGTGAGCAAGCTCACCACAATTATAACAAGTAGGAATGAACCTCCTCTGCGGCTCAAAACCATCTTTCCCACGACCCTAGTTAGCATTAGGATGAGCTTCACATGCATGAGCCATACCTCTACCACGTCCAAGACCACGACCACCTCCACCACCAAGAACGCTAAGTCGTAATTCCTGCATCATGGTCATCATGTCTTGCATATTTCGTTGTAACTTTTTAGTACTAGTAGCCCTTTGGACAGGCTGGCCTCCAGCTTCTGCCTAATTCTCCTCCTTTTGGCTACCATTATTTTGCTCAAGGACCGCTTTCCTGTATTCATTAAGCCTTTGAGATTTCCATTCTTTCTCTCTGGAAATGGAGACTGCCTCCTCGAAGGTGGCGGGCCTTTTCAGCTCAACTTTGAACTTCAAACTTTCTTTTAAGTTTGCCACAAAATGGTCCTTCTTTAACATGGACGGAGGGATCTCGTTTCCCAAAGCCCGTACCCATTTATCCCATAAACGGGTGAACTGCATGACAAAATCATCAACACTTTGACTAGCCCTTTGGGTGTATCCCAAAATTTCATGCCAAACTTCATGTGGTACTTCGATGGATCGGTATTGTGCCAGGAAAGCTTGCTTCACACGATTATAGTCCAAAACCACCCCTCGGATTTATGCCTGCATCAACTCCTCAAAATTGTGTAACCAAACTTTTGCCTCATCCTGTAAGCTATATTGCAGCAGCCGCACCAATATAGCTTGGTCTACTATATTGCACAGTAAGCAATTGACTTCCAACTTTTCAATAAATGTCTGTGCATTTTTATTAGGCAATCCATGAACTGTGGGAACTCGTCAGCCATGTTTGATTGCCACAAAAACACTTACATGTGACATCAAAAAATCAAGGGATGTCGATGGATCACTCCAGTACCTAATCCACCTCACACTGAGTAACCTGGACCCCAGTGCTTGGCTTCACAAAACCACACAACCCTCCAAAGGCTACAATCCAATTATACGACCGCCTCAAGTGTTGTCCACAATTTGCACATACATAGGCGGTTGTCCATAAGGACCCACATCCCTTTTACATTCATTGCCTACAAAATAGACACATTTTATAGGAATTGGAGCATAGGAGCACTTGCTCCTCATTGGGGGCACCAAAACACTGTGGAGTACAAACGACAATGAAAATGAATGTCCCTATAGCCTTGCACCGATCACACCATCGAAAAGAACAACAACTACACCGTTGAATTCACCTGTGTTAAACACCTGTAAATCTTGGAGAAGAGCAACTCTAGCAGAAACCACACTTGGAATTAGGAGAATTAGAGAACATAAGTGTGTAGATTGGCTTGTGTAGATGTCCGTAGAGCATCCATATGCTTGATTCCGATAAGGAATGAGCAAATTACAAGCATTTGAGATTCAAGGGTTTTGAAAAATCTCTAAAAAGGAGGTCTCTGGAAAGTGTCTGCAGGTGTGCAGAGAAATGCCGCTATTAAAGGGGGATTTTCTCTCCCCTCTTAGCCGACTTCATTTCCCCCTTTGGGCACCTTTTTATTGGTTCATTTTGAGCCTTTTTGGGTAAAAAATGGGCTGTCGGCCACTATTTGACCAAGGCAAGTGCGGAGGGACAGTGTTCGGGGATCAAGAAATGGCAGAACGCCTATCCAGGCAGTGGGAACACAAAATTGGGTGCCCCCTCCTCTCCCCAAAGTCCACGAGCCCTCACAAGCAAGGCCAAGAAGCTCCATTAACTCCTTTGATACACTCTTAGGGGGTACCCACTCCCCCCCTTATACCCTCCAATTTTCATTTGCTCCCCCCCATGTAGGGTTATTCCATTGTCACTTGGCACCATCCTCCCACCTCCCCAATTGAGCCAGTAAATTTCCTGTTTTGCTCCCCACACCGAGCAATCTTGGCGAAGCCGTGGCGGGTAACTCCGAGCACCGAATGCAATGCTGTAAAGCCCAGCTCGGAGCTTATAACTTTGGCTATTTCCAAAAAGTATTGGCCACACTTTTTCTAATTAAATCCATCAAATCAACCCACTTGCCTTTCCTCGCATGCATCGTCATCCACTTTCTAAGTAGGGTACCACCCACCTCCAATGCATGTAACTCATGATGTATGAGTCCGATTCACCGGCTATCAAGCACGACTGAAAGCACTTATTAAAAACCACCTTTTAGAAGTTTGACCAACCCAAAACTCTTGCAAATGACAAGGTAGAACCAAGCCTTTATACATAAATTCTACAAGAGCACTCTGAAAACTCAAAGCATTATGTACATCTATGTACTCGGGACTAGTGAGCAAGCTTTTTAGC